>NC_056737.1:1625188039-1625190539 GCF_019279795.1 Protopterus annectens
CTGTTCCTCTCTCCATATACTAAAATGGCTAGAGCTTCCTAACTATCTCACATACACTCAACTAACTCTTGCTCACAAACTCATTTTCAACTCCTCTCTGTCCCTCCCTCTCATCAGCTTTCAAAATGCACCTTCCTGATAGAATATTGAGGTCCAACAATCAAAATCTATTAGAAATCTATAAACCCACTCGTCCCCCAGGGAAAAATCTTCTATCTTTTGTCCTTGCCCGCCTTTGGAACTCTCTACCATCATCCATCCGCACCACCCCCAACCACTTTATTTTTAAAAGATCTCTTCATTCCCACCTAGTATCCAAGTGGGAATGCTCTTGCTCCCATCCCTCATAGCTAATTTACTTGCAATTGCCATCTTCCTTCTTCGCCTTGATTCCTCTTGCATTTTATCTGATTATTTACTCATAACTAATATACATTATCATTTCACTTTATAGGGAAAACTGCACTAGCCCTCACCTCCAAAGTACTTCCTTCATAAATTTCTGTTATTTCTCAGAAACTTGATTCAGTATTTTGAATATGGTATAAACTCAAAATTTTCATGCATTATTCTTTATAATCTATAATCTATTAATTTTATCTAATCTTCTGTCATAGTTATTTCTTCTATGTTTATTTGAAATTGTTTGCTGGTGTCAAAATACTTTGGATTATTATATAATTTATAATGTGTTATAGTTTTTGTATAACTAGTATGAATCACTTTTTGTAACATACTTAGTTCTGGAGCTTTTCTCCCCAGGACTCCATTGAAAACGGGTTATTTGACCCAATGGACTATCCTGGTAAACCAACTGCAAATAAATAAATAAAAAAAATAAAAATAAAATATATATATATATATATATATATGTAATGTGTGTGTATGTGTATATCTATATATATATATCCGCCACATAACCCACGCACTCAGGTCACTCCACAACAAGTACAAATATGACTCTGTCATTGTCCATGTTGGTGTGAACGACTTGAGACATATTTCCCTGGACTACATGAAAAGAGACATGGAAGAGCTCTCCGATCTTGTAGCCCAGGCTGTTATGACCCGAGCCCTGAGTAGCATTCTGCCATCACCCAGAATGATGCCGCAGTACAAGGACAAAATGATTGACTTCAACAATTGGCTAAGCTTCTGGTGCCATTCTAAAGGGATCCAGTGTCTGTCTGCCTGGGATGACATGGTCGACAGACCACGATGCTTTGCCAGAGATGGCCTGCACCTGTCACCCCTGGGATTCCGGATACTGGCTAAGGTTCTTGCCGCCCCTATAGTGCCTTTTTTAGGCAAGGTTCAAATGACAAATTTATCACTGTAACAGGAACAGGCAAGCAAAAACTGAGGGTGATGCTACTCAAGGCTAGAAGTCTAAATCTCAAAATGCACTCACTCGAGGCACTCCTTAAAATGGAGAACATCGATATCTGTGCAGTGACTGAGACCTGGTTCAAGGCTCCAGAGAGCACCCCTGCACTACCAGGCTATAACTCATACCACACTCTTCGGCCATGTAACCTGGACTGGAGCACCAAAGGGGGAGGTGTGTCCATATTCATTAAGGATATCCACACCTCCAGGCTAGTTGTTCAGCATAATGCAGCCGAGGTTATCCAAGTGCAACTAACTCTGGGCAAAACTGCAATCTAAATTGTAGCTTGCTACAGATCACCCACCATGCCCCAGGATTCCCACTCCTCTTTTCTTGATGTAGTGGAAAATATTAGGGTTCAATCAAACACCCTAATAATGAGCGATTTCAATTACCCGACCATTAACTGGGAAAACTACTCATGTACCAACTCCTTCGCTCAACGCTTTCTGGAATTCATAAACTCCAATGCCCTGGATCAACTTATCCACACCCCCACCAGGGGCAACAATATCCTGTATCTAATCATTACCAGTATGAGTGACCGGTGTTCCACACCTGAAGTCAACGCCTCATTGGTCCGCTCCGACCGTAAGCTAATTACCCTAGATATCCACATCCTGCCTCCACCCCCCCATTAAGGAAACTATGGTAAAAAATTTCTCCAAAGCCAACTTCATGCTTCTTAAGACAGAAGTGGTGAACTTCATGACACACATGCAGATGGACAATACAGGTACGACTTCTGAATCCTACACAATTGCACTTTATAAACACTTACATGAGTGCATGAATCGTGCTATCCCAAACAAACCAAGACACTATCCTCCAAAAAAAGGAAGCCAATCTGGTGGTCCCCTGCCATAAACAAACTGTATAACAAAAAGAAGAAACTCTTGCAAAAGAGAGTAAAATCCCACGAGTGGAGGAGCTCCCTGGTCAGCCTCAGTAAGAAGCTGCGATCCCTGATAAAATCCTCCAAAGCTAGTTACGAAAACAAAATCGCCACTGATTCTAAAGACAACCACAAAGCATTCTATAGCTATGTCAAGAATCTCAATGGCAACACTCAGATCTACTCTGAGTTACAGCACTATGGCACTAAATATA